>NC_057813.1:335042408-335043179 GCF_018294505.1 Triticum aestivum
CTCTCATTCATTAAATATATGGGCTTTTGAATTGATTTTACTATTTACTAGTGTGGATGCGCTGTTTTGTCTTGGGCCCAGAGAAACAATTACTACTAGTACAGTGGAGACACTCTACATCTACCCAAAAAACAATTACTACTAGTACAGTGGAGACACTCTACTGCTTCTGGCTCCTCCTAGGTCATTGAAACGTCTCCCTCTACTGAATGTCGTTATACTTCTGTTCACCGACATGCGGGCCATGCAGCGCGCAGGCCCAAATGCCATCCAACAAATTAGAAGGCAGTATGCAGGAGGAGAGTCACCCCGGACGTAGAGGGGCAGTAACGAGTCGTTGTATCAAAACCCCACCTCCCTGCAGTCTAAGTTTGACGGATGAAGCAACCATCATTTCACTCTTCGCTGAATCCCCTTCTCCCTCACCGTCTTCAAGAAAGGCAACACTCGCATCTGCCACTATTCTTCTCTCTGGACGAAGGGAAGGTAAGCGGATCCGTGATGTTGGTATATTTTTGTTCAGAGAAAAAAAATAACTTTTGCAAAGCAGTAACCGATCCTCACTCTCTTTTTTGTTTCATTGTCATTGCGATTGTGTTTTCCTTTCAGTGGTCTCCTAGTATTTGTCAGTTTCATGATGGACCAAGGAGAACAAGGTAAAGATCTGCCGATATTGGAGCAGACGAGGGAGGTTGATCCCCACGAGACAGAGAGCTCCAAGAAGATGGAGGCAACCACCGATCCAACCCCAGATATGCTCACGGCCACTAC
>NC_057813.1:335043399-335054708 GCF_018294505.1 Triticum aestivum
GAGCTGGCCAAGGTGATTTCCTTCTTTGCCGATCTCGATTGTGGTTTTTCATCTAAGTACGTGGTGATTTTTTTAAAAAAAGGAAGTATGTGGTGATTAATAATGCAAAATTTTATTAGCTTCGATGCCATGCTATACATAGTGGTTTAAATAACTTGTGTTTCTTATACTAAAAAGTAATTCAGAATTTGTTTCAGTTTCAATTAGAGCCCTAATGCAGACAAGGATTGTGTGGTTGTACATGTCACTCGCTATGAGGCGGACAACCTGAATATACGCACTGGGAAAACAGAGTACTTAGGCTGTTGGATCCTGGAAGCTATTTGCGGTTATACCAATGAAGAGTTGTAATCCAGCCTCATTGCTGTCAGGCGTGTTGTCCAGGGTGTACTGAAGTACAAGTTCAAAGCTACTCCTTCGTTTGTGAGGCATACTGTTCTTGTAAAGCTTACGCGGGAAGATGACGTGGCATGCCTCCACAAACAAGTTATTAGTGGAAAGGCCACAAGGATGTCTTCATGAAGGTTCACAGGATTGAGCTGCTGTGGGACGTCCTCGATGATGTTCATGGCAAGGTCCGTCTTGTGTCCAGCCCAAATTAGATCTAGGCATGAAATAGTTTCCCCAACTAGTGTTTAATAGTAGTTTGGATTGTGTCTAATTATCCGAACCTTGCCTGTTATCGACCCCTCTGGGGCTAGTACTCTGTTTGAATCCGTCTATGGGAACTACTGCTACTTTTGTGAGCCCGTGAATCATGTGAGAACCATCGTAATTGTTGCCGAAACAGATGCGTCCTCACTAGTTTTTTCATGAATATGGCATGGTAAGCCATAAGTTGTCACGGTTTATCATACGAGCAGTGTGTGTTTTGATGAAATAGAGCACTCGTTCGAGAACCGTGCGCCGACGTATACATAAGTAATGGTGAACACTGTTGGTGCTACCCCACTTGTAAGCAGTTGTGCAAAACACGGCACATTGGCTTAGCTCGCTTCAACACTAGGCTATCGACCAACTAACAATCAACAATCTGCTGTCTGACATATAAGCAACTATGTATCTTGTTACAGTGGTTCATGCAGTTAATTGAGGCCACAATGTAATAAATTCCAAACGTTCACACGCTAGTCGAGCGCTCATGTGGAACACTCACATTAAACTCGTCTTCATAAAAAACTTGAAAAGCATAAGTTAAGCAATTTTATACATCTCAATGATTCATAGAACATAACAAACATATACTAGTTCATAGAAAAAGACAAAGTTGTGAGAAGGTTTACAAATCAGGAAAAGACAAGCAAAAGGCTTCTCTGAGCAAAGGGCCTCCCAGCAGGCTTAAATTTCCTGGAGTTCACTCTGGTTTTTTCTTGTTGCCACCATCCAGGGTTAGGTTCTCTCATTCTAGAATAACCAGTTATAATTGTGGTCTCAGCTGGAATGCTGAACTGAACCATGCAGTGTACTGACCAGGTGAAATTCTTGTGCATTCCACTAAATTTAAGCACCGCTATTTGCAGAAATAAAAAGACCACAATGCCTCTTGTCCGCGCACCTGTCCAAAAAACTGCCGTGCAACCGTGCCAGCTAGTCCTCGCTCGATGGATGAACTGGTAGAAACTGCATTCCGGACTAGGATGCAGTTGTTTTCGCTCGCCCCTGCACTGCAATCAGGAAGTAAAACACACGAATTAGCTTCTTTTAGATTGTGTTGGTCATTCTACCTTAGTTGCTACCAATGTAGGGATACCTTGAAGACGGGAGGTTAGACGACGCAACGAGGGATAGCCATCTCATTTTGCGCAGTTGTACTAAAACTGAGGTGTGTCCTTTTGATTGAGCGGATAGAAACGATACGGAGACAGACATCCCAAAATGATATGGAGACAGACATCCCTGTTTGCGCAAATACGAAATACGGTTATTTAAACAGTGATAGATATTACTACTTTCCCCCGTTTCCTCTTAGAACCAAGTCCTAGATTCATGCTAGAGCTTTCCCACTTTCTTCCTTGTTTTAACCAACGCTTTGAGTCGACTGTATGAACTAGCTTTACTTCTAATAATAGTAGAAGTCTAGGTGGCTTTGGAACAGCGGACGGAAGTAGAAAAGGATCCACACGAAGGGAGCTCGGGCAGTAGAGCAAGGCAGGTTTCGAAGGAATATATACATGAGGGCCGTCGGCATGTGGCAAAGAGAGCGTCGTGAGGCCGCATCTTGGCCACAATATCGCAGGGAGGAAGAAGGGGTCGGAGGCCCTCCCGAGCCGGCGCTCTCTCGGAGAGAATGTCACGGCCGCCGATCGGGACGCGCGGGCAGCCATTGGTCTCCTCCCTCGCCGCCGACGACAGCGTGAACGATGCACCTACACCGCTGCCCCGATCGAGGTTGTCCGGCCGGATTTGTGACCAGCCGTGAGCTGAGAGAGAGTGTGGCCACCTATGTCTTGCTTAGATCTGGAGAGCATGAGAGAGTGAACGAGAGGAACCCTAGTAAAGCAAGCGTTAAGGCTCCTGCTTTTATATATAGTGGAGTGATTTTGTTGTACCAGCTTCAAGGAAAATGCGCTCCTACGTGTAGCTGTGAGTGGGTGTGAGAGAACTAGTGTGTGCGTGCACCGCTTCTTTTTGTGAGAGTACAATATACTATGCCCAAAGAACATTCGCCGCAAGAGTAATAGTATAAGTGTGTGACGTGTGAGCTAAAATAAAATGTGCGTGTCGTCTTTTGTTTTTTAGAAGTTCTGAGGGTGGGGTGTGAAGAGCACATATGTGCGTGACGTCTACCTGCAGATAGACGGTGGGTGCGACGTGCGAGTCTGCGAGAGGACTCGGGAGAGTCGTGACTCGTGAGGGTGCGTGTGCGTGAGAGAGAGGGGGGCACGTATCAATGCAATGCATGTGTCTGTAAATCATTATCCGACAAACGTTCGCCACAATCCTTTTCCCGATGAACGCCGTAAGAACCGTTAGATCGGCATCCAACAGTGTTAGTTTTGCCATGTCATTTAACAAAACAACCACTCCTCCTACACACAAATCTTCCACGTGAGTGTTAGCAACTGCGTATGCTCCCTCCGTTCCGAAATGCAGTACATATAGCTTTATTGAAAATTCGAACCTCGCAAACTTTTACCGAGTTTTCATGTACCAAATTGCACATGTAGAATACCCTGTATATATCATTTCATTCATCTTCGAGAGGTAACTATAAAGATGGGTGAGGAGTCTACAAAGAAAGACCATCGTATCACCCGCAGCAATTTCAAGCATCCTTTAGTGTCGAGGAATATCATAGGAACTCTATATGATATGATTTTTGTAGGATTTTTTCCTTTAGAGCCAATTGGTTCATAGGAATATATTCATATACTCCACATTTGAAAGGAAATAAACATGATATCATTTCTATAGCTTTAGAGCCACTTGGTTCATATGAATGGATTCCTATAGTCCCTTAATTTCAAAGGAAAATAAACATTAGCATATATTCAATAGAAAAGTTCCTATGATATGAACCAAATTACATCTCTTTTCTAATCCCTCCTCATAGGAATTGAGATACATGTCATCTCTAGATTCAATAGAAAAGTTCCTATGATGTGAACCAAATGACATCTCTTTTCCAATCCCTACTCATAGGAATTGAGATGGTCCATGTCATCTCTTTCCCTACAACTTCCATGTATACATCTTCTATTCCTAAATAGATAGTACAACCCACTAGTAGTTTTTTTCCAAAACATGCAACTATGGCACAAGAACTATATAGTGTGCCAATAACTTTGAAAGATGGTCGCTGGATGAAGCTAACCCGACAGTGCAGAGATAGGCAAATCCGAGCACAACTGGCCGTTGGATATCATCAACATTCCACCAGACCTGCCACATGTACAATTTAGAAGACTCCATGGTTGAACTTAAGCATAATGCACAAACCTCAAAACACAAGCACTTCTCCTTTGTTCTAGAATCTTCTGTATCATAATTGATTATTATTTTCTAAATGAATTGCCATTATTTGTTTTTTACTTTATGATGCACAACCCCATGAATCTTAACATTTTTATAAAACTAACTGATTTTGAATGAGATGAACTATAAGAACTAAATGAACATCTACATCATGCATATATGACTCAAAGCTTTACATGCTATAGTGTGTATTTATTCATAATTTGGTTTCGAAATCTCATGCGTTCAATACATGTGTACCTTACTAGTTTTGAGTAGAGTAGCAAATTTCACGCGGCCCCGGGTATATCAAAATGCAGGGCCCATGCATCATTGCCTTTCGGTCAAACCTACGTCCACAATTTTTTGTACGTACCATATCTCCACTGGTCCCCGAACCCAAAATGCCACCTCGTTCCCGTAAAACCAAGTGGTCCACACATATTTAAGGCGTCGACTCGAACTCGTTTACTACGACGTGGCCCCGCACACCATAGTACTCCTACAAACCCTACCGCCGCACTAATCATCGGTTTTCTTCAAGAGGACGAGCGAGAAGCTGATTTGTAGTGGAGGTGCTTTGAAAAAAAAGGATCCGTAGTGGAGACCCCTACCCTAGGGTGCCCTAGGTAGCTGCCGCACGCATCATTGTTTTCTCTTTTCTTTGTGCTCTTGCACCCTCGAATGAAATGATGGTTTCATCGTCCGTCCAGCGCTCCAGCTTAATGCGGGAAAGGTGGGGCTTTGTGATTTGACCCCTCATCGCTCATTTTCTACTACTGCGGCGCTACGACTAGGTGCCTCCAATTCCAACGGCTGCTCTGAACTGTAATTTGGTGCATCGTACGTGGAACAAGACGGTGGATGAGCCGCATGTCGGCCAAAGGAGTCCTGTTAAGTGTGTTGCCATTTCGTGTGTGGACTGACCCTACTTGAGTTGCTACGCCAACACGACAGGAGCAGCCTACCAATTGGTTTTGCTCCTTGGTGAATCCCGACTATATTGATCTAAAAAGATACATGCTGAACTACCCACTCCGTCTCGATTTTTTATTTTTAGGTGTCTTGGTTTATAGGGCCTGCACGTAGTTCTAGGTCATCCATTTGACTAACTAAATATGAGTTACTATGTCACAAAAAGTATATCATTGCATTCTTAAGCGGATGTAGTTGTATCTAAAAGTCGAGGGCGGGGCTCTTCCTGCGCGTTAGGCGGCAGGGCAGTTCTGCCTAGTCGGTTTGATAGAGACGCGAGAAGACGAGGGAGTAGGCTGCTGCAAACATAGGGCTGTGTGAGTTGACAGCGAGTTACTGCTGGACAGGTGAGGATCCGTGATTTGACTTGCCATTATCATTTTAACTGCGGCGCTACGACCAGCGTGAGTCTCCCGATTCCTGACCACCTCCATACAGGTGCCTCTCCCAATGCTCCACCATGTAGTAGAGGCTGGCTCTTGCGTGAGAGCCCACTTCTCCACTTTTTCCTTGCCTCTCTTTCCTCCACATATGCAAAAATGCCATGTGAAGCGCACTATTATACTTACTTGCTCCTACAGGTGCTTTAGCTTGCCACATAGGCATAAAATCTGATGTGGCAAGTTAATCAAGAAGAGAGATACTAGTTTGGTGACCCAAGGAAGAAACGGTGCTAAGCGCATGTACCTAGGTGAAAAGACAATTTTGAGTCTATTGCTAATTAAATGAAGCAAACTTAGCAACACCATTTCATTGGAAGAGGCCACTCCTTGGCAAATGCAATAAATACTAGTACTCCCTATGTCCCATAATATAAGAACATTTTTGGCACTACACTAGTGTCAAAATCATTCTTATATTATGGGACGAAGGGAGTACAAAGAAAGTGATAGAGAGAAGTAAAAAAATACACTTATAGCCAAAACCTTGTTGTAGTATGAGTGACTAAGTGATGACTATGTATGACATGCCAACATCAGATAGCCTAACGCACCATGTTAAATCTCCAAGGGCGCGACCGCGCGAGCGACGCGACGTTCGTGGTAGGCGCGACCATGATACGGGCTTCTGGCAGCCCTTGGATTTGAGATCAAACGGTCGCATGCTAAGTTGCTGAAAATTTGCAGAATAACCCTCCAGGATAGGATATTCACCCATAGGTCTAGAATCACGCCATGCAACCGGTCGAACTCAGATCCAAGGGCTCTCGGAAGCCCGTATCATGGGAGAATGGAAAGCCACTACCCTGCCGTTCGCACACTGGCAGTTCGCTCCTACTCGTCCCCGCACGTCCTTCAATACTATGGAGGTTCGCTCCTAGTTGTCCCGTCCATTCACATTACGGTAATTCCACTAATCCTAACCCTCCTCCCAAATCCATGGCATCCCAAATCTCCATGATCGGCGGCGAGTACAAGGTTAGAACCATCACCGGCGATGAGTTCGGCGTCATCTACACCCGTTCTGCAACGACGGTGAAAGAATGCCTTTCTCGCTTTAGACGCATGTTTGAAAACTCAGATGATGAGTGGGTCGCTGGCCTAGATGTTGAGTACACCACATTCCTAGGACGAGAGAAGGATCTAAAGGACGAAGAGAGGAAGAAGCCCGCCGTGATCCAGGTTTGCGTACATAACGTTTGCTTGGTCTACCACATATGCCATGCCGACGTTGAGTGCCAGGATTTTAAGAACTTCCTCAAGGACAAAATAGTGAAATTCATTACTGTAGACTTTAAGAACGACAAACAAGTCCTAGGTCTGATAGGCCTCGTTGTAGGCAACCCCTTCGACCTCCAGAAGAATCGGCTGGTGCCCTCTCGTCAGCCTTCAATGTTGACCCTGGCAGGAGCCATGGTTCATCCTTCGAACCGTAAACTGGAGAAACCTCATTACACGTTTCATCGTCATGCATGGCAGCGGAATGTACTATATATACACCACATCCACTATGCTGCAATGGATGGCTACCTTTGTTTCAATATCTATAAGGGTTGGATGAAGAGCAACAACCAAGTGTGCGGTTCAAGAAAAGAAGTATCGGCCAAGAGGAAGAGGGACAAGGACGAAGTCGAGGACATGGACAAGGACTCTGAGTAAGGTGGTAGTGTCGTTGCTCATGGTGGTTCTAAACTTCTAATGCAGTTTCTATCGGATTAGTTGCACAGTTTAATTTCAGGTGTGCTTAGTTTAATTTGAGGGGTGTGTTGTGCTTAGCCCCCAGCAGAACTATGTTATGTTTCTTCTCGTTACTTTAAATCTTCAGTATGTACATACTACTAGTATTTCTTTAATAGAATTTAGCACCCCAATTAAGCACGTACCAACTTTTTTAATAGTACTATATGCATAATTTGGCGACGAGCGCTCTCTATATGTACCACCTTTTTTTTAATTTCAATTTTTGCTCCATGGCTCAATCCATCGATAATACTACTGTACAAAAGTATACATTTTTTAAAAGGCTAGAGTACTGTTCATCACATATGTAGCCAGTTAAATTCTCAACCTAGAACGACATGCATGCCATGTAGTAAACCGATACGGAAGAAGTATAGTAAAAATGAGGTGATTTTACCGAGCGATCGGCGGGGGAGCATCGCCTGTCATGCGGTCCCACGTGTCATGATGTACCAAAGTGATGCGCGTGTCCCTCTTGAGGCAGAAGCAATACTACATGGTTTGAGATGATGGCGAACCAAAGTGTGAAATAATGGTTGCTTCGTCCGTCTGGGAAGGTGCGGCATTGTGATTTGACGTCTCATTGCTTATTACTACTACTGGGCCGGTACGAGTGGGGTGCGTCCCCCCTGCTGTTCTGGACTGTTATTTGGTGCTTGACACGTCGACCCCGTTGCTATATGTCCCACATGTCGGTGACAGGAAGTACAGAATTCATGAAAGGAAGCGTCGACGGAGGAGTATACTACAGAATTCATGAAAGGGAGCGACTTAGTTTTGGAAAAAAATCTGTTTTTACGGAGTACGTACCCACTAGGGTTTATAGGGCTCATCTAAAAACATTCGTTTTTCTGTTTGATAAGTCTCAATTCTACTATACTAGTAGTACCATTGCATGTTGGGTTTCGAGGTGTGTTAGATCACCCGACGCAAGCAGTGTCAAGAGGAAACTAACCAATGCATGTACAATTCATGGAAATTTAGTGGTCATTCATGCATTCGTTCTAATTAATGCCTCGGTAAACATAACTTCTTGAGAAAAACGAGCGTACTAATTACTTGTGCAAACTATGAAATTAATTCGACCACTCACCGTCTACCTTGGTTGGAGAGATTTTGAAATTGAGCCATAAACTGGAAAGGAGGGAGTAGTAACTTTTGTCTCGATTACTATTTGTGGCCTTGTATAGATGCAAAATGTATTTTTTTATAGTGGCCTTGTATAAGTAAATGGAGGGAGTACTAACCAAAGTAGTACGTAGTAGGGACGAGGAGTAAACGGAGGGAGTAGTAAAATTTTCTCCTCGTGCTGCGAGCCACCGCGCGCGTGGGCAAGGGAGCGGGCGTAAAGGCGTACAGTAGTAGTTGTAGTAGTAGTAGTAGTACTCGTAAGCAAGCTTCTCCTCATCCTGCGAGCCACTGCGCCCGTGGGCGGGGGAGACGGCATACTAAGCAAGCTTCTCCTAGTTCTGCGAGTTGACGGGACACATCAAAAGTACTCCAGTGCATAGAGCCTTGCCTCTAAGGTAGGCCCCATATGGTTTGCCTCTTTTTTTAATTTAACATAACGCGTCAAGTCGCAATTTGTTTGTTCACCCATGGTAGATGATCCTCCCTCCACCAAGTGGACAACCAGTACACGTGCCAAATTACCACGTGGGCTGCCTTTTTCATACAGAAATGAGCTCCACCATGTACCCGCACGGGTGTGGTTGGGAAAGAGACGGGAGTACGTGCGTTGTGCGTGCACCTCTTCTCTTCGTGCATGTCCCCCACCTACGTGTGTGTGTGAGAGAGACATACAAACCTAGACATAATGCACCGTCCATCCCCATGCCTCCACCCAGTCCGACCACCAATCACCACCACGCCCCACTCCTCCTCACCTTATCTCTCAGCTTTCTGCCTCCACTTTTATATACAAGGGGCCACTATCAAAATTACAATTTGCAGATATACAAGGCCACTAACACTAATCGATGCAATATTAATGGTGTTTGCCTCGTGGTACTAGCAAAGGAGGACATTAATTATCCCTTGCATGCATGTGGGAGTTTAAAAAAAAGCATCTTGATGTTCCGTACAATGCACGTGCATCTTGCTAGTCCATGAAAACAACACATGGCAAAATTCCACGGCGAACGAGGGATTTGAATCTGTTGGGAGAGGCTGTTTGGATCTTGCCTGGGGTAGCCAAATTATTGGTGACCCTTTTGTCCACCGGTGCCTTTGCCACCGATGAACGATGAATGGCCCGGGTGCTCATGCTGTCATGCATCCTCCAACGCACACGTTGGAGACAAGCTCGCACGAGCTGTGTTTTTTTGTCCCACAACACTGCCCGAGCCGCCTGCAGACCGACCGGCGACCCGCAAATTACGCCATCCAACCGTAGCTGCACACATTATGACAGCAACTCAACCAACCAGACAAAATTCATGCAAACACGTAGACAAACTGATATTTCATATAAACAACGACGGAAATCATATAAAATACCGGATTTTCATACAAACATGACAGATTTCATTACATTCAAATGAACTACACGGTGCTAGTTCTGGACAGCACAGGTATATGATACATGGCCTAAATGGTCGCCCGCCTATCGATTTGTGTGCCTCATGTCCGGCAGCACCATCAACAGACTGCCGGGAGCCCCAGAGGTATATGCTTCAGCGCAAAGGACGGCTCGCTTCCCCACTGCCCAACTGATATCATTGGCTGGTGCCGAAGATGATGGTGGCTGGCACCGGTTCGAGTTCATCACCGGCCACTACTTCGCCATGGTCGGCACCGGCTCGAGTTCATTCTAACATTCCCCTCTTCCGTGGAGCCCTTGCGGGGTCGATGAAGGTCCTCGCAACAAAAGGATCCGACAAGACACCTGCTGTGTACGTCGGTGTCGCCTTCGCGGTGGCCTTCATGGGACCCAAGTGGCGGCGGCCTCCCGTGTTATACTTCTCCTCGATGATGGTGGCGGACGCGGAGGCGCTGGCCACCGACTCGTCGCTCTCCGCACACCCGGCTTGTGTCGCTACTTGCATGGCGCGTCCGTCGGCATGGGTGTCTTGGCCACAGAAATGGGAGACGCGGTATGAGGCGGTGGCGTGGACGGCAGCAACGACGCCCGTGTGCCACTCCTCGTCGGGCTGGCCTGGAGTGGTGAGTTGCTGAATCGCGCGCCGGCTTGGGGTGGCAACTGGCTCCGTCAGGCGAGGGAAGGGAGGTGGATCAGCAAGCTGCATAGCTCGTATCTGGCGGGCTACCCAGCCGGCTTGGATGCGGAATAACTACTCTTTGTAAGCCATTGTAAGAGTGGACAAAATGGTGGAGGAGATAGGGGAGCAGTGGAGGTGTGCGATTCTTGGCTGGCGTTTGGTCTAGTTTAAATAGGAGATTAAATAGACGGCGGACAGGAGGAGCTCGGCCGGCGTTGCGTTTAACGCTGGCCCAGTCATGAACGGACGTGTGTCCAGAGTGGGTTTCTCGGGTTCCACACGAGCGGGTTTCATGGAGATGTTTGAATGCGGCACGGAGGCTTGCTCAGCCGGGCGTGTCGCGAGTGGCGCCCTTGACTCTAACTTAGGACTCCGCGCCGTTCTTCCACTAACGTGTGGGCTCTTTGGGTGCATGGCCTGCATGTCAGTGACCCAACGCAGGCAGCGCACAACAGAGGAACCTTTGGTGGGCCAGGGCGGTCAGAAGCGGGCATTTCATAAACCGATGATTGTTCATTGATTGTGACGTCATCTTTTTCATGTAGATAAGCCTACTATGTTGATAGCCCGTTCGATACGTTGTGATTCATAAAGACCGCTGCAAAACATCAATGTTCTGCTTATCACAGATAAGATTTATTAATACCCGTAACAATCCGTGTCCTTAACAAAGGGTGCATGCACGTATAGGTTTAGCGTGTGTCTTATGTCGTGTGCTGTGTGCATGCAGGCGTGCGAGTGTTGCATGCGTGCAAGGGTACGTTTCAGTGTTGCAGGCATGGGTGTGTACGTGCGTGTGTTCGTGAGTGCATGTGTACGTGTCAGTGTTGCACGCTAGCATGCATGCGTGTGTACGTGTCAGTGTTGCATGCCTACATGCGTGCATGTCTTGCGTGCGTGCATGTGTACATGCGGGGTGAGGCTACACGTCAGTCGACTGACTTTTTCATCTCTGGTCATTAGATTTTCCAGCCATTGG
>NC_057813.1:335055061-335058860 GCF_018294505.1 Triticum aestivum
CGGGGATACCCACCCCACCGCCCAATGAGCGCCCCCCAACCGCCGGTGACTGCAAACCAGAGGTCTCACGACTTTGAATACCCACCGACCACTAATTTATTACCATTTCTGTCCTTCGTATACGCGGCGCTGACGGGTGGGCCCTATGGTAATGTGCGCTGCTGAATGTGGACCGTTTGACTGGTCAATTGATCGTGTTATCAACAAATTATGGAGCTGTATGGTGAGCTAGTGACCGTATGATCACCCTAAAATGTACTCCTATTTTATTAACACAGTACAGACTCAAACTACCATTTCTTTCTTTCATATATGGGCTAATAGGTGGGCCCCACGGTTACGCGCCCCGATGGTATAAAACTAGTTGCACCGTGTGGAACGTTTGACTGGTCAATTGATTGTGTCATCAACAAAATACGGAGTTGTACGGGTGAGCCAGTGACCGTATAATCATGACATGTATTTGTTTAACACGGTACAGACGCAAGGGCTCATATATGCGCGCAAGCACTCACCACTATAAGCACACACACACGAACCCTACCCCTATGAGCACCTTCGAGAGAGTGGGACAGCATATATGATCTTGAGATTTTACGAAGTCACCATAGGTGCCTCGTAGTCGAGTGGAACGTCTCCTCCCACTGAACGTACATCGCCGGAAAATACTACAATTAACACAAGATAAATGCGAGCACCGGAACTTTAACCTTGGTGGGCTCGAGAAACCACTGTCCTCTAACCATCGAACCACATGTTGGTTAGCACGAAAAAATGTATGTGGTGACCGTGATGAGCTTATTCTGAAGTCCAGTGACCATATCGTGCTTTCGCTTCAAATACAATGACCGTAAGTGTCGTCAACAAAATACGGAGCATGCATCAAATGCAAAGTCTGTCAGTGTCATCAACAAAATATGGACACGTATCGTGAGCTAGATACCATTGTACTATTGTATATGCTTATTTTCTTAGTGGCCGATTGCGTGTGTGGTGTGGTGGGCACATCATTTCTAGTTGTGGTGGGTCAACATGAAGACTCATGGGTTGGTTCCATCCTGCGCCACATATAGGTTGGACCGAGACGTGTTATATGAAGACCCATGTGGAGGACTCGGCGTACAACACGAACCTACCAGAGTCGCGGAGGACTCTATCCCCATTGGTGATAAGCCGACGATATATGATTTGTAACCCTAGGTCCTTAGTATGTTATACAAGCTTGGGGGCTAATTCGTCCATAGTATACACACACGCACAATGCCTGGTATTCACGTGTACTTTGTACACACCCCTATCACTAATATACAGTACCAAGAGTAGGCTCTTTCTTTAACTGCAAGGGTCCAATCCGAACTAGCGTAAAACTTTGCCTCGTATTACCATCCAGCCTAACAACCAGGGATATCCTACCGAATGATATGATGAAATCATATCTGCCAACTAGTAAGAGAGAGGTGTGTCGGGGGGGGGGCAATGTGTGCGAGAGAGGCCTAAAGATAATGTGCGTGCGGGAGACACGTAGGAACATATATGTGCGTATAGAGGGCTAGTAGAGACCGTGCATGTGTATATATGCATGTGAGAGAAATAGTGTTTTCCAACTGAGATTTGTGAAAAGAGTGGTACATAGTAGTCAGAAAGAGAGAGAGAGAGAGAGAGAGAGGGAGAGAAACAGAGAGAGCATGTGCGTGAGACACCCCGACACCCTGAGAGAGATTGTGAGCATGTGTGAAAGAGAAATGCGGATGCATATAAAGTGTGAGCACTTATGCATTAGATAGAGAGATATATAACGCGTTTGTGAGAACGGGGTGAGGCATAGTGCATCTACGTGTAAAAGGCGCTTCTACGCATTAAATTAAAATATAAATGGCATTATTATTTTTGGATGAGATCATGAATTTTGCAAATTGCGTATGGACGAAAATCGGTCTATCAGACACCCATACTCTATTGAATTCTAGCATGTGGATGTGTTTATTTCATATTATCGATCCATAGAGTGAGAGCGGTTTGAAATACAGGCAATGGATGCTTTTGCAATTCATATCTAAACATTAATTAGTGCACTCCATGTTGTTAGTGTGAAGCACTTTATACATTTGTCACTTGCATGGATACATTCCAAATTGCTAGCTACGAAATGGAATACATGTCGAATTCAACATAAAGGGGGTTTCGAGGATTCGAATTCATAGGAAGTGCATTCGTCTATTTGAACCCAAGATAATGGCATTTGTAAATCAGATGTAAAAGGGGGCATCAATCTTTATTGTGAGTTTGAATATGCTATATATATTCATACGCATATCTAACTTTTTTTTTGCAACCAAGGAGATTATATCCGGAACCATGCATGAACTGAGGTAAGTTGCATATTTTTTAATATATACTCGTGTACAATGTATATTCAAATGTACACCCTCCATTCCAAAATAATCGTAGCTTTAGGATTTTCAAGAGTAAAGATTTGTGAAGTTTGACAAATCCTGGAAGTTCAATTCAAGAGAACAAAAAACGTTAATGCTTCTTCTCCCAAATATTGAATGAAGCGCCAAATAGGCCTCTGGTCACCCGAAACCGGGCGAGACTAATGTTTTGGTTGTAGGAAATTATTGTCCTGACTCTGGCCCATGTAGCATATCGGCCCGATGTCCAAAGGTCTAAACCGGGGTAGGTTTGTAACTTCACCATGACGCTAGTCTCAACCGCCTCCGAGAAGCATTCTTACACCGTGGGCGCCTAAACACCCATGCGCTCGGCCGAAATCTACCCCGCCCACATTTGGGACACCTGCCATGACTATCCTACCCCCAACCCGCAATATGTCCAAAATTTTAGATGGGTCAAAGTTTGTAACTTTCCCCAAATTTCAAACAAGCGCGTCTCAAACTGAAACATTGTTCCCCCTTAGTTCCCCGCCTCCCTCCGTTTCCCCATTCGTACTCCGTGGGCACAAAAACACCCTCTCCACCAGCTGCGAAACCCCAGCCTCCTCCGTCGGTCCGTCCTCCACCCCATAGTGGCCAATCCACCGCCGCCCTCCTCCATCATGCCGGAGCCGGTACCCTGACGTCGTCCTCCAACGCAACCGCAACCGCAACGCCCTCAAGGACTTAGCAGTTGAAGCCGAGGCAGAGCTGCCTCCACGACGCCGACACTGACGTGCGCCGTTCGAGAACCACTCCGACCACGCCGTCATGCGCCTCACTATTGCGGCTCCAATGTCGCAACCGTCCATCGCACCGGAGCTGTTCCCGCTACGCCGTCGTTCGCCGCCTCGGATCTGCTTCCTCGCAGCCGACAGATGGCCACCGCACCACACTCAACAACTTGGCCATGGGTTCGTCCAAGGCTGCACCGTCCTCCACAACTTCTGGTTTCCGGTGAACAACAAGAAGATCATCGGAAAAACAGAAGGAGGACACAGCACTGCCGGCAGAAAGAGGTACTCCTCTTCCCTTATTCGTGCAAATCTTACGTATCCGCTCACACCGTATTCATCTCACGAAAGAAACTAGTTGAGCGCTTCTTACTGCATCTTCTTCATGATACTAAATGCACAAGGTTTCCTCCCTTTTACTATTTCACCTTTGCTAGAGGTCAGTAGCCCGCTTGGATTTCAATTCAGGGTCAGTCGAACCGCAATTAAAAGAAGCAGCACCCGCTTAGGCGCGCGGAGCACCTAGTCTGCCTGTTCCCCGAGGAAGCGGCGCATTGGTGTCTATCATAGGGGTGTGGGGCGCAGGAGCTGCTTGCGCCCGATCTGGAGGTCGACGGGGCTTGAATGGATGGC